>NW_026614090.1:0-37708 GCF_026230105.1 Diorhabda sublineata | reverse complement strand
TGATCATCGAATAACATCGAATGAAGCCCATTGAGGTCAACTGTCAATTGTGATAATTGAAAATTTTCAAAGTCTATCTTCCTAATTTGAAGTCGAATTTCAACATTTCTCATATATTTGAGTGTGTTTGCATCTAACTTTGTCAGATATCATCGAATAACATCGATTGAAGCCCATTGAGGTCAACTGTCAATTGTGATAATTGAAAATTTTCAAAGTCTATCTTCCTAATTTGAAGTCGAATTTCAACATTTCTCATATATTTGAGTGAGTTTACATCTAACTTTGTCAGATATCATCGAATAACATCCATTGAAGCCCATTGTGGTCAACTGTCACTTTGTGATAATTGAAAATTTTCAAAGTCTATCTTCCTAATTTGAAGTCGAATTTCAACATTTCTCATATATTTGAGTGAGTTTACATCTAACTTTGTCAGATATCATCGAATAACATCGATTGAAGCCCATTGAGGTCAACTGTCACTTTGTAATAATTGAAAATTTTCAAAGTCTATCTTACTAATTTGAAGACGAATTTCAACATTTCTCATATATTTGAGTGAGTTTACATCTAACTTTGTCAGATATCATCGAATAACATCGATTGAAGCCCATTGAGGTCAACTGTCACTTTGTAATAATTGAAAATTTTCAAAGTCTATCTTCCTAATTTGAAGTCGCATTTCAACATTTCTCATATATTCGAGTGAGTTTGCATCTAAATTTGTCAGATATCATCGAATAACATCCATTGAAGCCCATTGAGGTCAACTATCACTTTGTGATAATTGAAAATTTTCAAAGTCTATCTTCCTAATTTGAAGTCGCATTTCAACATTTCTCATATATTTGAGTGAGTTTACATCTAACTTTGTCAGATATCATCGAATAACATCGATTGAAGCCCATTGAGGTCAACTGTCACTTTGTAATAATTGAAAATTTTCAAAGTCTATCTTCCTAATTTGAAGTCGAATTCCAAAATTTTCTCATATATTTGAGTGAGTTTACATCTAACTTTGTCAGATATCATCGAATAACATCCATTGAAGCCCATTGAGGTCAACTATCACTATGTGATAATTGAAAATTTTCAAATTCTATCTTCCTAATTTCAAGTCGAATTTCAACATTTCTCATATATTTGAGTGAGTTTGCATCTAACTTTGTCGGAGATCATCGAATAACATCGAATGAAGCCCATTGAGGTCAACTGTCAATTGTGATAATTGAAAATTTTCAAAGTCTATCTTCCTAATTTGAAGTCGAATTTCAACATTTCTCATATATTTGAGTGTGTTTGCATCTAACTTTGTCAGATATCATCGAATAACATCGATTGAAGCCCATTGAGGTCAACTGTCAATTGTGATAATTGAAAATTTTCAAAGTCTATCTTCCTAATTTGAAGTCGAATTTCAACATTTCTCATATATTTGAGTGTGTTTGCATCTAACTTTGTCAGATATCATCGAATAACATCGATTGAAGCCCATTGAGGTCAACTGTCAATTGTGATAATTGAAAATTTCAAAGTCTATCTTCCTAATTTAAAGTCGAATTTCAAGATTTCTCATATATTTGAGTGAGTTTACATCTAACTTTGTCAGATATCATCGAATAACATCCATTGAAGCCCATTGTGGTCAACTGTCACTTTGTGATAATTGAAAATTTTCAAAGTCTATCTTCCTAATTTGAAGTCGAATTTCAACATTTCTCATATATTTGAGTGAGTTTACATCTAACTTTGTCAGATATCATCGAATAACATCGATTGAAGCCCATTGAGGTCAACTGTCACTTTGTAATAATTGAAAATTTTCAAAGTCTATCTTCCTAATTTGAAGTCGCATTTCAACATTTCTCATATATTTGAGTGAGTTTACATCTAACTTTGTCAGATATCATCGAATAACATCCATTGAAGCCCATTGTGGTCAACTGTCACTTTGTGATAATTGAAAATTTTCAAAGTCTATCTTCCTAATTTGAAGTCGAATTTCAACATTTCTCATATATTTGAGTGAGTTTACATCTAACTTTGTCAGATATCATCGAATAACATCCATTGAAGCCCATTGTGGTCAACTGTCACTTTGTGATAATTGAAAATTTTCAAAGTCTATCTTCCTAATTTGAAGTCGAATTTCAACATTTCTCATATATTTGAGTGTGTTTGCATCTAACTTTGTCAGATATCATCGAATAACATCGATTGAAGCCCATTGAGGTCAACTGTCAATTGTGATAATTGAAAATTTTCAAAGTCTATCTTCCTAATTTGAAGTCGAATTTCAAGATTTCTCATATATTTGAGTGAGTTTACATCTAACTTTGTCAGATATCATCGAATAACATCCATTGAAGCCCATTGTGGTCAACTGTCACTTTGTGATAATTGAAAATTTTCAAAGTCTATCTTCCTAATTTGAAGTCGAATTTCAACATTTCTCATATATTTGAGTGTGTTTGCATCTAACTTTGTCAGATATCATCGAATAACATCGATTGAAGCCCATTGAGGTCAACTGTCAATTGTGATAATTGAAAATTTTCAAAGTCTATCTTCCTAATTTGAAGTCGAATTTCAAGATTTCTCATATATTTGAGTGAGTTTACATCTAACTTTGTCAGATATCATCGAATAACATCCATTGAAGCCCATTGTGGTCAACTGTCACTTTGTGATAATTGAAAATTTTCAAAGTCTATCTTCCTAATTGAAGTCGAATTTCAACATTTCTCATATATTTGAGTGAGTTTACATCTAACTTTGTCAGATATCATCGAATAACATCGATTGAAGCCCATTGAGGTCAACTGTCACTTTGTAATAATTGAAAATTTTCAAAGTCTATCTTCCTAATTTGAAGTCGAATTTCAAGATTTCTCATATATTTGAGTGTGTTTGCATCTAACTTTGTCAGATATCATGGAATAACATCGATTGAAGCCCATTGAGGTCAACTGTCACTTTGTAATAATTGAAAATTTTCAAAGTCTATCTTCCTAATTTGAAGTCGCATTTCAACATTTCTCATATATTCGAGTGAGTTTGCATCTAACTTTGTCAGATATCATCGAATAACATCCATTGAAGCCCATTGAGGTCAACTATCACTTTGTGATAATTGAAAATTTTCAAAGTCTATCTTCCTAATTTCAAGTCGAATTTCAACATTTCTCATATATTTGAGTGAGTTTACATCTAACTTTGTCAGATATCATCGAATAAACATCGAATGAAGCCCATTGAGGTCAACTGTCAATTGTGATAATTGAAAATTTTCAAAGTCTATCTTCCTAATTTGAAGTCGAATTTCAACATTTTCTCATATATTTGAGTGTGTTTGCATCTAACTTTGTCAGATATCATCGAATAACATCGATTGAAGCCCATTGAGGTCAACTGTCATTTGTGATAATTGAAAATTTTCAAAGTCTATCTTCCTAATTTGAAGTCGAATTTCAAGATTTCTCATATATTTGAGTGTGTTTGCATCTAACTTTGTCAGATATCATCGAATAACATCGATTGAAGCCCATTGAGGTCAACTGTCAATTGTGATAATTGAAAATTTTCAAAGTCTATCTTCCTAATTTGAAGTCGCATTTCAACATTTCTCATATATTCGAGTGAGTTTGCATCTAACTTTGTCAGATATCATCGAATAACATCCATTGAAGCCCATTGAGGTCAACTGTCACTTTGTAATAATTGAAAATTTTCAAAGTCTATCTTCCTAATTTGAAGTCGCATTTCAACATTTCTCATATATTCGAGTGAGTTTGCATCTAAATTTGTCAGATATCATCGAATAACATCCATTGAAGCCCATTGAGGTCAACTATCACTTTGTGATAATTGAAAATTTTCAAAGTCTATCTTCCTAATTTGAAGTCGCATTTCAACATTTCTCATATATTTGAGTGAGTTTACATCTAACTTTGTCAGATATCATCGAATAACATCGATTGAAGCCCATTGAGGTCAACTGTCACTTTGTAATAATTGAAAATTTTCAAAGTCTATCTTCCTAATTTGAAGTCGAATTCCAAAATTTCTCATATATTTGAGTGAGTTTACATCTAACTTTGTCAGATATCATCGAATAACATCCATTGAAGCCCATTGAGGTCAACTATCACTATGTGATAATTGAAAATTTTCAAATTCTATCTTCCTAATTTCAAGTCGAATTTCAACATTTCTCATATATTTGAGTGAGTTTGCATCTAACTTTGTCGGAGATCATCGAATAACATCGAATGAAGCCCATTGAGGTCAACTGTCAATTGTGATAATTGAAAATTTTCAAAGTCTATCTTCCTAATTTGAAGTCGAATTTCAACATTTCTCATATATTTGAGTGTGTTTGCATCTAACTTTGTCAGATATCATCGAATAACATCGATTGAAGCCCATTGAGGTCAACTGTCAATTGTGATAATTGAAAATTTTCAAAGTCTATCTTCCTAATTTGAAGTCGAATTTCAACATTTCTCATATATTTGAGTGTGTTTGCATCTAACTTTGTCAGATATCATCGAATAACATCGATTGAAGCCCATTGAGGTCAACTGTCAATTGTGATAATTGAAAATTTTCAAAGTCTATCTTCCTAATTTAAAGTCGAATTTCAAGATTTCTCATATATTTGAGTGAGTTTACATCTAACTTTGTCAGATATCATCGAATAACATCCATTGAAGCCCATTGTGGTCAACTGTCACTTTGTGATAATTGAAAATTTTCAAAGTCTATCTTCCTAATTTGAAGTCGAATTTCAACATTTCTCATATATTTTGAGTGAGTTTACATCTAACTTTGTCAGATATCATCGAATAACATCGATTGAAGCCCATTGAGGTCAACTGTCACTTTGTAATAATTGAAAAATTTTCAAAGTCTATCTTCCTAATTTGAAGTCGCATTTCAACATTTCTCATATATTTGAGTGAGTTTACATCTAACTTTGTCAGATATCATCGAATAACATCCATTGAAGCCCATTGTGGTCAACTGTCACTTTGTGATAATTGAAAATTTTCAAAGTCTATCTTCCTAATTTGAAGTCGAATTTCAACATTTCTCATATATTTGAGTGAGTTTACATCTAACTTTGTCAGATATCATCGAATAACATCCATTGAAGCCCATTGTGGTCAACTGTCACTTTGTGATAATTGAAAATTTTCAAAGTCTATCTTCCTAATTTGAAGTCGAATTTCAACATTTCTCATATATTTGAGTGTGTTTGCATCTAACTTTGTCAGATATCATCGAATAACATCGATTGAAGCCCATTGAGGTCAACTGTCAATTGTGATAATTGAAAATTTTCAAAGTCTATCTTCCTAATTTGAAGTCGAATTTCAAGATTTCTCATATATTTGAGTGAGTTTACATCTAACTTTGTCAGATATCATCGAATAACATCCATTGAAGCCCATTGTGGTCAACTGTCACTTTGTGATAATTGAAAATTTTCAAAGTCTATCTTCCTAATTTGAAGTCGAATTTCAACATTTCTCATATATTTGAGTGTGTTTGCATCTAACTTTGTCAGATATCATCGAATAACATCGATTGAAGCCCATTGAGGTCAACTGTCAATTGTGATAATTGAAAATTTTCAAAGTCTATCTTCCTAATTTGAAGTCGAATTTCAAGATTTCTCATATATTTGAGTGAGTTTACATCTAACTTTGTCAGATATCATCGAATAACATCCATTGAAGCCCATTGTGGTCAACTGTCACTTTGTGATAATTGAAAATTTTCAAAGTCTATCTTCCTAATTTGAAGTCGAATTTCAACATTTCTCATATATTTGAGTGAGTTTACATCTAACTTTGTCAGATATCATCGAATAACATCGATTGAAGCCCATTGAGGTCAACTGTCACTTTGTAATAATTGAAAATTTTCAAAGTCTATCTTCCTAATTTGAAGTCGAATTTCAAGATTTCTCATATATTTGAGTGTGTTTGCATCTAACTTTGTCAGATATCATGGAATAACATCGATTGAAGCCCATTGAGGTCAACTGTCACTTTGTAATAATTGAAAATTTTCAAAGTCTATCTTCCTAATTTGAAGTCGCATTTCAACATTTCTCATATATTCGAGTGAGTTTGCATCTAACTTTGTCAGATATCATCGAATAACATCCATTGAAGCCCATTGAGGTCAACTATCACTTTGTGATAATTGAAAATTTTCAAAGTCTATCTTCCTAATTTCAAGTCGAATTTCAACATTTCTCATATATTTGAGTGAGTTTACATCTAACTTTGTCAGATATCATCGAATAACATCGAATGAAGCCCATTGAGGTCAACTGTCAATTGTGATAATTGAAAATTTTCAAAGTCTATCTTCCTAATTTGAAGTCGAATTTCAACATTTCTCATATATTTGAGTGTGTTTGCATCTAACTTTGTCAGATATCATCGAATAACATCGATTGAAGCCCATTGAGGTCAACTGTCAATTGTGATAATTGAAAATTTTCAAAGTCTATCTTCCTAATTTGAAGTCGAATTTCAAGATTTCTCATATATTTGAGTGAGTTTACATCTAACTTTGTCAGATATCATCGAATAACATCCATTGAAGCCCATTGTGGTCAACTGTCACTTTGTGATAATTGAAAATTTTCAAAGTCTATCTTCCTAATTTGAAGTCGAATTTCAACATTTCTCATATATTTGAGTGAGTTTACATCTAACTTTGTCAGATATCATCGAATAACATCGATTGAAGCCCATTGAGGTCAACTGTCACTTTGTAATAATTGAAAATTTTCAAAGTCTATCTTCCTAATTTGAAGTCGAATTTCAACATTTCTCATATATTTGAGTGTGTTTACATCTAACTTTGTCAGATATCATCGAATAACATCCATTGAAGCCCATTGTGGTCAACTGTCACTTTGTGATAATTGAAAATTTTCAAAGTCTATCTTCCTAATTTGAAGTCGAATTTCAACATTTCTCATATATTTGAGTGAGTTTACATCTAACTTTGTCAGATATCATCGAATAACATCGATTGAAGCCCATTGAGGTCAACTGTCACTTTGTAATAATTGAAAATTTTCAAAGTCTATCTTCCTAATTTGAAGTCGAATTTCAAGATTTCTCATATATTTGAGTGTGTTTGCATCTAACTTTGTGAGATATCATGGAATAACATCGATTGAAGCCCATTGAGGTCAACTGTCACTTTGTAATAATTGAAAATTTTCAAAGTCTATCTTCCTAATTTGAAGTCGCATTTCAACATTTCTCATATATTCGAGTGAGTTTGCATCTAACTTTGTCAGATATCATCGAATAACATCCATTGAAGCCCATTGAGGTCAACTATCACTTTGTGATAATTGAAAATTTTCAAAGTCTATCTTCCTAATTTCAAGTCGAATTTCAACATTTCTCATATATTTGAGTGAGTTTACATCTAACTTTGTCAGATATCATCGAATAACATCGAATGAAGCCCATTGAGGTCAACTGTCAATTGTGATAATTGAAAATTTTCAAAGTCTATCTTCCTAATTTGAAGTCGAATTTCAACATTTCTCATATATTTGAGTGAGTTTACATCTAACTTTGTCAGATATCATCGAATAACATCCATTGAAGCCCATTGTGGTCCACTGTCACTTTGTGATAATTGAAAATTTTCAAAGTCTATCTTCCTAATTTGAAGTCGAATTTCAACATTTCTCATATATTTGAGTGTGTTTGCATCTAACTTTGTCAGATATCATCGAATAACATCCATTGAAGCCCATTGTGGTCAACTGTCACTTTGTGATAATTGAAAATTTTCAAAGTCTATCTTCCTAATTTGAAGTCGAATTTCAACATTTCTCATATATTCGAGTGAGTTTGCATCTAACTTTGTCAGATATCATCGAATAACATCCATTGAAGCCCATTGTGGTCAACTGTCACTTTGTGATAATTGAAAATTTTCAAAGTCTATCTTCCTAATTTGAAGACGAATTTCAACATTTCTCATATATTTGAGTGTGTTTGCATCTAACTTTGTCAGATATCATCGAATAACATCGATTGAAGCCCATTGAGGTCAACTGTCACTTTGTAATAATTGAAAATTTTCAAAGTCTATCTTCCTAATTTGAAGTCGCATTTCAACATTTCTCATATATTCGAGTGAGTTTGCATCTAACTTTGTCAGATATCATCGAATAACATCCATTGAAGCCCATTGAGGTCAACTATCACTTTGTGATAATTGAAAATTTTCAAAGTCTATCTTCCTAATTTGAAGTCGCATTTCAACATTTCTCATATATTTGAGTGAGTTTACATCTAACTTTGTCAGATATCATCGAATAACATCGAATGAAGCCCATTGAGGTCAACTGTCAATTGTGATAATTGAAAATTTTCAAAGTCTATCTTCCTAATTTGAAGTCGAATTTCAACATTTCTCATAAATTTGAGTGAGTTTACATCTAACTTTGTCAGATATCATCGAATAACATCCATTGAAGCCCATTGTGGTCAACTGTCACTTTGTGATAATTGAAAATTTTCAAAGTCTATCTTCCTAATTTGAAGTCGAATTTCAACATTTCTCATATATTTGAGTGTGTTTGCATCTAACTTTGTCAGATATCATCGAATAACATCCATTGAAGCCCATTGTGGTCAACTGTCACTTTGTGATAATTGAAAATTTTCAAAGTCTATCTTCCTAATTTGAAGTCGAATTTCAACATTTCTCATATATTCGAGTGAGTTTGCATCTAACTTTGTCAGATATCATCGAATAACATCCATTGAAGCCCATTGTGGTCAACTGTCACTTTGTGATAATTGAAAATTTTCAAAGTCTATCTTCCTAATTTGAAGACGAATTTCAACATTTCTCATATATTTGAGTGTGTTTGCATCTAACTTTGTCAGATATCATCGAATAACATCGATTGAAGCCCATTGAGGTCAACTGTCACTTTGTAATAATTGAAAATTTTCAAAGTCTATCTTCCTAATTTGAAGTCGCATTTCAACATTTCTCATATATTCGAGTGAGTTTGCATCTAACTTTGTCAGATATCATCGAATAACATCCATTGAAGCCCATTGAGGTCAACTATCACTTTGTGATAATTGAAAATTTTCAAAGTCTATCTTCCTAATTTGAAGTCGCATTTCAACATTTCTCATATATTTGAGTGAGTTTACATCTAACTTTGTCAGATATCATCGAATAACATCGATTGAAGCCCATTGAGGTCAACTGTCACTTTGTAATAATTGAAAATTTTCAAAGTCTATCTTCCGAATTTGAAGACGAATTTCAACATTTCTCATATATTTGAGTGTGTTTGCATCTAACTTTGTCAGATATCATCGAATAACATCCATTGAAGCCCATTGTGGTCAACTGTCACTTTGTTATAATTGAAAATTTTCAAAGTCTATCTTCCTAATTTGAAGTCGCATTTCAACATTTCTCATATATTCGAGTGAGTTTGCATCTAACTTTGTCAGATATCATCGAATAACATCCATTGAAGCCCATTGTGGTCAACTGTCACTTTGAGATAATTGAAAATTTTCAAAGTCTATCTTCCTAATTTGAAGTCGAATTTCAACATTTCTCATATATTTGAGTGAGTTTACATCTAACTTTGTCAGATATCATCGAATAACATCGATTGAAGCCCATTGAGGTCAACTGTCACTTTGTAATAATTGAAAATTTTCAAAGTCTATCTTCCTAATTTGAAGTCGAATTTCAACATTTCTCATATATTTGAGTGAGTTTACATCTAACTTTGTCAGATATCATCGAATAACATCCATTGAAGCCCATTGTGGTCAACTATCACTTTGTGATAATTGAATATTTTCAAAGTCTATCTTCCTAATTTGAAGTCGAATTTCAACATTTCTCATATATTTGAGTGAGTTTGCATCTAACTTTGTCAGATATCATCGAATAACATCGATTGAAGCCCATTGAGGTCAACTGTCACTTTGTAATAATTGAAAATTTTCAAAGTCTATCTTCCTAATTTGAAGACGAATTTCAACATTTCTCATATATTTGAGTGTGTTTGCATCTAACTTTGTCAGATATCATGGAATAACATCGATTGAAGCCCATTGAGGTCAACTGTCACTTTGTAATAATTGAAAATTTTCAAAGTCTATCTTCCTAATTTGAAGTCGCATTTCAACATTTCTCATATATTCGAGTGAGTTTGCATCTAACTTTGTCAGATATCATCGAATAACATCCATTGAAGCCCATTGAGGTCAACTATCACTTTGTGATAATTGAAAATTTTCAGTCTATCTTCCTAATTTCAAGTCGAATTTCAACATTTCTCATATATTTGAGTGAGTTTACATCTAACTTTGTCAGATATCATCGAATAACATCGAATGAAGCCCATTGAGGTCAACTGTCAATTGTGATAATTGAAAATTTTCAAAGTCTATCTTCCTAATTTGAAGTCGAATTTCAACATTTCTCATATATTTGAGTGTGTTTGCATCTAACTTTGTCAGATATCATCGAATAACATCGATTGAAGCCCATTGAGGTCAACTGTCAATTGTGATAATTGAAAATTTTCAAAGTCTATCTTCCTAATTTGAAGTCGAATTTCAAGATTTCTCATATATTTGAGTGAGTTTACATCTAACTTTGTCAGATATCATCGAATAACATCCATTGAAGCCCATTGAGGTCAACTATCACTTTGTGATAATTGAAAATTTTCAAAGTCTACCTTCCTAATTTGAAGTCGAATTTCAACATTTCTCATATATTTGAGTGAGTTTACATCTAACTTTGTCAGATATCATCGAATAACATCCATTGAAGCCCATTGTGGTCAACTGTCACTTTGTGATAATTGAAAATTTTCAAAGTCTATCTTCCTAATTTGAAGTCGAATTTCAACATTTCTCATATATTTGAGTGAGTTTACATCTAACTTTGTCAGATATCATCGAATAACATCGATTGAAGCCCATTGAGGTCAACTGTCACTTTGTAATAATTGAAAATTTTCAAAGTCTATCTTCCTAATTTGAAGACGAATTTCAACATTTCTCATATATTTGAGTGTGTTTGCATCTAACTTTGTCAGATATCATCGAATAACATCGATTGAAGCCCATTGAGGTCAATTGTCACTTTTTAATAATTGAAAATTTTCAAAGTCTATCTTCCTAATTTGAAGTCGCATTTCAACATTTCTCATATATTCGAGTGAGTTTGCATCTAACTTCGTCAGATATCATCGAATAACATCCATTGAAGCCCATTGAGGTCAACTATCACTTTGTGATAATTGAAAATTTTCAAAGTCTATCTTCCTAATTTGAAGTCGAATTTCAACATTTCTCATATATTTGAGTGAGTTTGCATCTAACTTTGTCAGATATCATCGAATAACATCGATTGAAGCCCATTGAGGTCAACTGTCACTTTGTAATAACTGAAAATTTTCAAAGTCTATCCTAATTTGAAGTCGAATTTCAACATTTCTCATATATTTGAGTGAGTTTGCATCTAACTTTGTCAGATATCATCGAATAACATCCATTGAAGCCCATTGAGGTCAACTGTCACTTTGTAATAATTGAAAAGTTTCAAAGTCTATCTTCCTAATTTGAAGTCGCATTTTAACATTTCTCATATATTCGAGTGAGTTTGCATCTAACTTTGTCAGATATCATCGAATAACATCCATTGAAGCCCATTGAGGTCAACTGTCACTTTGTAATAATTGAAAATTTTCAAAGTCTATCTTCCTAATTTGAAGTCGAATTTCAACATTTCTCATATATTTGAGTGAGTTTGCATCTAACTTTGTCAGATATCATCGAATAACATCCATTGAAGCCCATTGAGGTCAACTGTCACTTTGTAATAATTGAAAATTTTCAAAGTCTATCTTCCTAATTTGAAGTCGAATTCCAACATTTCTCATATATTTGAGTGAGTTTGCATCTAACTTTGTCAGATATCATCGAATAACATCCATTGAAGCCCATTGAGGTCAACTGTCACTTTGTAATAATTGAAAAGTTTCAAAGTCTATCTTCCTAATTTGAAGTCGCATTTTAACATTTCTCATATATTCGAGTGAGTTTGCATCTAACTTTGTCAGATATCATCGAATAACATCCATTGAAGCCCATTGAGGTCAACTGTCACTTTGTAATAATTGAAAATTTTCAAAGTCTACCTTCCTAATTTGAAGTCGAATTTCAACATTTCTCATATATTTGAGTGAGTTTACATCTAACTTTGTCAGATATCATCGAATAACATCCATTGAAGCCCATTGTGGTCAACTGTCACTTTGTGATAATTGAAAATTTTCAAAGGCTATCTTCCTAATTTGAAGTCGAATTTCAACATTTCTCATATATTTGAGTGAGTTTACATCTAACTTTGTCAGATATCATCGAATAACATCGATTGAAGCCCATTGAGGTCAACTGTCACTTTGTAATAATTGAAAATTTTCAAAGTCTATCTTCCTAATTTGAAGACGAATTTCAACATTTCTCATATATTTGAGTGTGTTTGCATCTAACTTTGTCAGATATCATCGAATAACATCGATTGAAGCCCATTGAGGTCAACTGTCACTTTGTAATAATTGAAAATTTTCAAAGTCTATCTTCCTAATTTGAAGACGAATTTCAACATTTCTCATATATTTGAGTGTGTTTGCATCTAACTTTGTCAGATATCATCGAATAACATCGATTGAAGCCCATTGAGGTCAATTGTCACTTTTTAATAATTGAAAATTTTCAAAGTCTATCTTCCTAATTTGAAGTCGCATTTCAACATTTCTCATATATTCGAGTGAGTTTGCATCTAACTTTGTCAGATATCATCGAATAACATCCATTGAAGCCCATTGAGGTCAACTATCACTTTGTGATAATTGAAAATTTTCAAAGTCTATCTTCCTAATTTGAAGTCGAATTTCAACATATCTCATATATTTGAGTGAGTTTGCATCTAACTTTGTCAGATATCATCGAATAACATCGATTGAAGCCCATTGAGGTCAACTGTCACTTTGTAATAACTGAAAATTTTCAAAGTCTATCCTAATTTGAAGTCGAATTTCAACATTTCTCATATATTTGAGTGAGTTTGCATCTAACTTTGTCAGATATCATCGAATAACATCCATTGAAGCCCATTGAGGTCAACTGTCACTTTGTAATAATTGAAAAGTTTCAAAGTCTATCTTCCTAATTTGAAGTCGCATTTTAAACATTTCTCATATATTCGAGTGAGTTTGCATCTAACTTTGTCAGATATCATCGAATAACATCCATTGAAGCCCATTGAGGTCAACTGTCACTTTGTAATAATTGAAAATTTTCAAAGTCTATCTTCCTAATTTGAAGTCGAATTTCAACATTTCTCATATATTTGAGTGAGTTTGCATCTAACTTTGTCAGATATCATCGAATAACATCCATTGAAGCCCATTGAGGTCAACTGTCACTTTGTAATAATTGAAAATTTTCAAAGTCTATCTTCCTAATTTGAAGTCGAATTTCAACATTTCTCATATATTTGAGTGAGTTTGCATCTAACTTTGTCAGATATCATCGAATAACATCCATTGAAGCCCATTGAGGTCAACTGTCACTTTGTAATAATTGAAAAGTTTCAAAGTCTATCTTCCTAATTTGAAGTCGCATTTTAACATTTCTCATATATTCGAGTGAGTTTGCATCTAACTTTGTCAGATATCATCGAATAACATCCATTGAAGCCCATTGAGGTCAACTGTCACTTTGTAATAATTGAAAATTTTCAAAGTCTACCTTCCTAATTTGAAGTCGAATTTCAACATTTCTCATATATTTGAGTGAGTTTACATCTAACTTTGTCAGATATCATCGAATAACATCCATTGAAGCCCATTGTGGTCAACTGTCACTTTGTGATAATTGAAAATTTTCAAAGTCTATCTTCCTAATTTGAAGTCGAATTTCAACATTTCTCATATATTTGAGTGAGTTTACATCTAACTTTGTCAGATATCATCGAATAACATCGATTGAAGCCCATTGAGGTCAACTGTCACTTTGTAATAACTGAAAATTTTCAAAGTCTATCCTAATTTGAAGTCGAATTTCAACATTTCTCATATATTTGAGTGAGTTTGCATCTAACTTTGTCAGATATCATCGAATAACATCCATTGAAGCCCATTGAAGTCAACTGTCACTTTGTAATAATTGAAAAGTTTCAAAGTCTATCTTCCTAATTTGAAGTCGCATTTTAACATTTCTCATATATTCGAGTGAGTTTGCATCTAACTTTGTCAGATATCATCGAATAACATCCATTGAAGCCCATTGAGGTCAACTGTCACTTTGTAATAATTGAAAATTTTCAAAGTCTATCTTCCTAATTTGAAGTCGAATTTCAACATTTCTCATATATTTGAGTGAGTTTGCATCTAACTTTGTCAGATATCATCGAATAACATCCATTGAAGCCCATTGAGGTCAACTGTCACTTTGTAATAATTGAAAAGTTTCAAAGTCTATCTTCCTAATTTGAAGTCGCATTTTAACATTTCTCATATATTCGAGTGAGTTTGCATCTAACTTTGTCAGATATCATCGAATAACATCCATTGAAGCCCATTGAGGTCAACTGTCACTTTGTAATAATTGAAAATTTTCAAAGTCTACCTTCCTAATTTGAAGTCGAATTTCAACATTTCTCATATATTTGAGTGAGTTTACATCTAACTTTGTCAGATATCATCGAATAACATCCATTGAAGCCCATTGTGGTCAACTGTCACTTTGTGATAATTGAAAATTTTCAAAGTCTATCTTCCTAATTTGAAGTCGAATTTCAACATTTCTCATATATTTGAGTGAGTTTACATCTAACTTTGTCAGATATCATCGAATAACATCGATTGAAGCCCATTGAGGTCAACTGTCACTTTGTAATAATTGAAAATTTTCAAAGTCTATCTTCCTAATTTGAAGACGAATTTCAACATTTCTCATATATTTGAGTGTGTTTGCATCTAACTTTGTCAGATATCATCGAATAACATCGATTGAAGCCCATTGAGGTCAATTGTCACTTTTTAATAATTGAAAATTTTCAAAGTCTATCTTCCTAATTTGAAGTCGAATTTCAACATTTCTCATATATTTGAGTGAGTTTGCATCTAACTTTGTCAGATATCATCGAATAACATCGATTGAAGCCCATTGAGGTCAACTGTCACTTTGTAATAACTGAAAATTTTCAAAGTCTATCCTAATTTGAAGTGGAATTTCAACATTTCTCATATATTTGAGTGAGTTTGCATCTAACTTTGTCAGATATCATCGAATAACATCCATTGAAGCCCATTGAGGTCAACTGTCACTTTGTAATAATTGAAAAGTTTCAAAGTCTATCTTCCTAATTTGAAGTCGCATTTTAACATTTCTCATATATTCGAGTGAGTTTGCATCTAACTTTGTCAGATATCATCGAATAACATCGATTGAAGCCCATTGAGGTCAATTGTCACTTTTTAATAATTGAAAATTTTCAAAGTCTATCTTCCTAATTTGAAGTCGAATTTCAACATTTCTCATATATTTGAGTGAGTTTGCATCTAACTTTGTCAGATATCATCGAATAACATCGATTGAAGCCCATTGAGGTCAACTGTCACTTTGTAATAACTGAAAATTTTCAAAGTCTATCCTAATTTGAAGTGGAATTTCAACATTTCTCATATATTTGAGTGAGTTTACATCTAACTTTGTCAGATATCATCGAATAACATCCATTGAAGCCCATTGAGGTCAACTGTCACTTTGTAATAATTGAAAATTTTCAAAGTCTATCTTCCTAATTTGAAGTCGAATTTCAACATTTCTCATATATTTGAGTGAGTTTGCATCTAACTTTGTCAGATATCATCGAATAACATCCATTGAAGCCCATTGAGGTCAACTGTCACTTTGTAATAATTGAAAATTTTCAAAGTCTATCTTCCTAATTTGAAGTCGAATTTCAACATTTCTCATATATTTGAGTGAGTTTGCATCTAACTTTGTCAGATATCATCGAATAACATCCATTGAAGCCCATTGAGGTCAACTGTCACTTTGTAATAATTGAAAAGTTTCAAAGTCTATCTTCCTAATTTGAAGTCGCATTTTAACATTTCTCATATATTCGAGTGAGTTTGCATCTAACTTTGTCAGATATCATCGAATAACATCCATTGAAGCCCATTGAGGTCAACTGTCACTTTGTAATAATTGAAAATTTTCAAAGTCTACCTTCCTAATTTGAAGTCGAATTTCAACATTTCTCATATATTTGAGTGAGTTTACATCTAACTTTGTCAGATATCATCGAATAACATCCATTGAAGCCCATTGTGGTCAACTGTCACTTTGTGATAATTGAAAATTTTCAAAGTCTATCTTCCTAATTTGAAGTCGAATTTCAACATTTCTCATATATTTGAGTGAGTTTACATCTAACTTTGTCAGATATCATCGAATAACATCGATTGAAGCCCATTGAGGTCAACTGTCACTTTGTAATAACTGAAAATTTTCAAAGTCTATCCTAATTTGAAGTCGAATTTCAACATTTCTCATATATTTGAGTGAGTTTGCATCTAACTTTGTCAGATATCATCGAATAACATCCATTGAAGCCCATTGAGGTCAACTGTCACTTTGTAATAATTGAAAAGTTTCAAAGTCTATCTTCCTAATTTGAAGTCGCATTTTAACATTTCTCATATATTCGAGTGAGTTTGCATCTAACTTTGTCAGATATCATCGAATAACATCCATTGAAGCCCATTGAGGTCAACTGTCACTTTGTAATAATTGAAAATTTTCAAAGTCTATCTTCCTAATTTGAAGTCGAATTTCAACATTTCTCATATATTTGAGTGAGTTTGCATCTAACTTTGTCAGATATCATCGAATAACATCCATTGAAGCCCATTGAGGTCAACTGTCACTTTGTAATAATTGAAAAGTTTCAAAGTCTATCTTCCTAATTTGAAGTCGCATTTTAACATTTCTCATATATTCGAGTGAGTTTGCATCTAACTTTGTCAGATATCATCGAATAACATCCATTGAAGCCCATTGAGGTCAACTGTCACTTTGTAATAATTGAAAATTTTCAAAGTCTACCTTCCTAATTTGAAGTCGAATTTCAACATTTCTCATATATTTGAGTGAGTTTACATCTAACTTTGTCAGATATCATCGAATAACATCCATTGAAGCCCATTGTGGTCAACTGTCACTTTGTGATAATTGAAAATTTTCAAAGTCTATCTTCCTAATTTGAAGTCGAATTTCAACATTTCTCATATATTTGAGTGAGTTTACATCTAACTTTGTCAGATATCATCGAATAACATCGATTGAAGCCCATTGAGGTCAACTGTCACTTTGTAATAATTGAAAATTTTCAAAGTCTATCTTCCTAATTTGAAGACGAATTTCAACATTTCTCATATATTTGAGTGTGTTTGCATCTAACTTTGTCAGATATCATCGAATAACATCGATTGAAGCCCATTGAGGTCAATTGTCACTTTTTAATAATTGAAAATTTTCAAAGTCTATCTTCCTAATTTGAAGTCGAATTTCAACATTTCTCATATATTTGAGTGAGTTTGCATCTAACTTTGTCAGATATCATCGAATAACATCGATTGAAGCCCATTGAGGTCAACTGTCACTTTGTAATAACTGAAAATTTTCAAAGTCTATCCTAATTTGAAGTGGAATTTCAACATTTCTCATATATTTGAGTGAGTTTGCATCTAACTTTGTCAGATATCATCGAATAACATCCATTGAAGCCCATTGAGGTCAACTGTCACTTTGTAATAATTGAAAAGTTTCAAAGTCTATCTTCCTAATTTGAAGTCGCATTTTAACATTTCTCATATATTCGAGTGAGTTTGCATCTAACTTTGTCAGATATCATCGAATAACATCCATTGAAGCCCATTGAGGTCAACTGTCACTTTGTAATAATTGAAAATTTTCAAAGTCTATCTTCCTAATTTGAAGTCGAATTTCAACATTTCTCATATATTTGAGTGAGTTTACATCTAACTTTGTCAGATATCATCGAATAACATCCATTGAAGCCCATTGAGGTCAACTGTCACTTTGTAATAATTGAAAATTTTCAAAGTCTATCTTCCTAATTTGAAGTCGAATTTCAACATTTCTCATATATTTGAGTGAGTTTACATCTAACTTCGTCAGATATCATCGAATAACATCGATTGAAGCCCATTGAGGTCAACTGTCACTTTGTAATAATTGAAAATTTTCAAAGTCTATCTTCCTAATTTGAAGACGAATTTCAACATTTCTCATATATTTGAGTGTGTTTGCATCTAACTTTGTCAGATATCATCGAATAACATCGATTGAAGCCCATTGAGGTCAATTGTCACTTTGTAATAATTGAAAATTTTCAAAGTCTATCTTCCTAATTTGAAGTCGCATTTCAACATTTCTCATATATTCGAGTGAGTTTGCATCTAACTTTGTCAGATATCATCGAATAACATCCATTGAAGCCCATTGAGGTCAACTATCACTTTGTGATAATTGAAAATTTTCAAAGTCCATCTTCCTAATTTGAAGTCGAATTTCAACATTTCTCATATATTTGAGTGTGTTTGCATCTAACTTTGTCAGATATCATCGAATAACATCGATTGAAGCCCATTGAGGTCAATTGTCACTTTGTAATAATTGAAAATTTTCAAAGTCTATCTTCCTAATTTGAAGTCGCATTTCAACATTTCTCATATATTCGAGTGAGTTTGCATCTAACTTTGTCAGATATCATCGAATAACATCCATTGAAGCCCATTGAGGTCAACTATCACTTTGTGATAATTGAAAATTTTCAAAGTCTATCTTCCTAATTTGAAGTCGAATTTCAACATTTCTCATATATTTGAGTGAGTTTACATCTAACTTTGTCAGATATCATCGAATAACATCCATTGAAGCCCATTGTGGTCAACTGTCACTTTGTGATAATTGAAAATTTTCAAAGTCTATCTTCCTAATTTGAAGTCGAATTTCAACATTTCTCATATATTTGAGTGAGTTTACATCTAACTTTGTCAGATATCATCGAATAACATCCATTGAAGCCCATTGAGGTCAACTATCACTTTATGATAATTGAAAATTTTCAAAGTCTATCTTCCTAATTTGAAGTCGAATTTCAGCATTTCTCATATATTTGAGTGAGTTTGCATCTAACTTTGTCAGATATCATCGAATAACATCGATTGAAAGCCCATTGAGGTCAACTGTCAATTGTGATAATTGAAAATTTTCAAAGTCTATCTTCCTAATTTGAAGACGAATTTCAACATTTCTCATATATTTGAGTGTGTTTGCATCTAACTTTGTCAGATATCATCGAATAACATCGATTGAAGCCCATTGAGGTCAATTGTCACTTTGTAATAATTGAAAATTTTCAAAGTCTATCTTCCTAATTTGAAGTCGAATTTCAACATTTCTCATATATTTGAGTGAGTTTACATCTAACTTTGTCAGATATCATCGAATAACATCCATTGAAGCCCATTGAGGTCAACTATCACTTTGTGATAATTGAAAATTTTCAATGTCTATCTTCCTAATTTGAAGTCGAATTTCAACATTTCTCATATATTTGAGTGAGTTTACATCTAACTTTGTCAGATATCATCGAATAACATCCATTGAAGCCCATTGTGGTCAACTGTCACTTTGTGATAATTGAAAATTTTCAAAGTCTATCTTCCTAATTTGAAGTCGAATTTCAACATTTCTCATATATTTGAGTGAGTTTACATCTAACTTTGTCAGATATCATCGAATAACATCCATTGAAGCCCATTGAGGTCAACTATCACTTTGTGATAATTGAAAATTTTCAAAGTCTATCTTCCTAATTTGAAGACGAATTTCAACATTTCTCATATATTTGAGTGTGTTTGCATCTAACTTTGTCAGATATCATCGAATAACATCGATTGAAGCCCATTGTGGTCAACTGTCACTTTGTGATAATTGAAAATTTTCAAAGTCTATCTTCCTAATTTGAAGTCGAATTTCAACATTTCTCATATATTTGAGTGAGTTTACATCTAACTTTGTCAGATATCATCGAATAACATCCATTGAAGCCCATTGAGGTCAACTATCACTTTGTGATAATTGAAAATTTTCAAAGTCTATCTTCCTAATTTGAAGTCGAATTTCAACATTTCTCATATATTTGAGTGAGTTTACATCTAACTTTGTCAGATATCATCGAATAACATCCATTGAAGCCCATTGTGGTCTACTGTCACTTTGTGATAATTGAAAATTTTCAAAGTCTATCTTCCTAATTTGAAGTCGAATTTCAACATTTCTCATATATTTGAGTGAGTTTACATCTAACTTTGTCAGATATCATCGAATAACATCGATTGAAGCCCATTGAGGTCAACTGTCACTTTGTAATAATTGAAAATTTTCAAAGTCTATCTTCCTAATTTGAAGACGAATTTCAACATTTCTCATATATTTGAGTGTGTTTGCATCTAACTTTGTCAGATATCATCGAATAACATCGATTGAAGCCCATTGAGGTTAACTGTCAATTGTGATAATTGAAAATTTTCAAAGTCTATCTTCCTAATTTGAAGTCGAATTCCAACATTTCTCATATATTTGAGTGAGTTTACATCTAACTTTGTCAGATATCATCGAATAACATCCATTGAAGCCCATTGTGGTCAACTGTCACTTTGTTATAATTGAAAATTTTCAAAGTCTATCTTCCTAATTTGAAGTCGAATTTCAACATTTCTCATATATTTGAGTGAGTTTGCATCTAACTTTGTCAGATATCATCGAATAACATCCATTGAAGCCCATTGAGGTCAACTATCACTTTGTGATAATTGAAAATTTTCAAAGTCTATCTTCCTAATTTGAAGTCGAATTTCAACATTTCTCATATATTTGAGTGAGTTTACATCTAACTTTGTCAGATATCATCGAATAACATCCATTGAAGCCCATTGTGGTCAACTGTCACTTTGTGATAATTGAAAATTTTCAAAGTCTATCTTCCTAATTTGAAATCGCATTTCAACATTTCTCATATATTCGAGTGAGTTTGCATCTAACTTTGTCAGATATCATCGAATAACATCCATTGAAGCCCATTGAGGTCAACTATCACTTTGTGATAATTGAAAATTTTCAAAGTCTATCTTCCTAATTTGAAGTCGAATTTCAACATTTCTCATATATTTGAGTGAGTTTACATCTAACTTTGTCAGATATCATCGAATAACATCCATTGAAGCCCATTGAGGTCAACTGTCAATTGTGATAATTGAAAATTTTCAAAGTCTATCTTCCTAATTTGAAGACGAATTTCAACATTTCTCATATATTTGAGTGTGTTTGCATCTAACTTTGTCAGATATCATCGAATAACATCGATTGAAGCCCATTGAGGTCAATTGTCACTTTGTAATAATTGAAAATTTTCAAAGTCTATCTTCCTAATTTGAAGTCGAATTTCAACA
This sequence comes from Diorhabda sublineata, assembly GCF_026230105.1. NCBI lineage: Eukaryota > Metazoa > Arthropoda > Insecta > Coleoptera > Chrysomelidae > Diorhabda > Diorhabda sublineata. The sequence goes on along the minus strand of NW_026614090.1, from coordinate 16,035 downwards.
TTTCTCATATATTTGAGTGAGTTTACATCTAACTTTGTCAGATATCATCGAATAACATCCATTGAAGCCCATTGAGGTCAACTATCACTTTGTGATAATTGAAAATTTTCAATGTCTATCTTCCTAATTTGAAGTCGAATTTCAACATTTCTCATATATTTGAGTGAGTTTACATCTAACTTTGTCAGATATCATCGAATAACATCCATTGAAGCCCATTGTGGTCAACTGTCACTTTGTGATAATTGAAAATTTTCAAAGTCTATCTTCCTAATTTGAAGTCGAATTTCAACATTTCTCATATATTTGAGTGAGTTTACATCTAACTTTGTCAGATATCATCGAATAACATCCATTGAAGCCCATTGAGGTCAACTATCACTTTGTGATAATTGAAAATTTTCAAAGTCTATCTTCCTAATTTGAAGACGAATTTCAACATTTCTCATATATTTGAGTGTGTTTGCATCTAACTTTGTCAGATATCATCGAATAACATCGATTGAAGCCCATTGTGGTCAACTGTCACTTTGTGATAATTGAAAATTTTCAAAGTCTATCTTCCTAATTTGAAGTCGAATTTCAACATTTCTCATATATTTGAGTGAGTTTACATCTAACTTTGTCAGATATCATCGAATAACATCCATTGAAGCCCATTGAGGTCAACTATCACTTTGTGATAATTGAAAATTTTCAAAGTCTATCTTCCTAATTTGAAGTCGAATTTCAACATTTCTCATATATTTGAGTGAGTTTACATCTAACTTTGTCAGATATCATCGAATAACATCCATTGAAGCCCATTGTGGTCTACTGTCACTTTGTGATAATTGAAAATTTTCAAAGTCTATCTTCCTAATTTGAAGTCGAATTTCAACATTTCTCATATATTTGAGTGAGTTTACATCTAACTTTGTCAGATATCATCGAATAACATCGATTGAAGCCCATTGAGGTCAACTGTCACTTTGTAATAATTGAAAATTTTCAAAGTCTATCTTCCTAATTTGAAGACGAATTTCAACATTTCTCATATATTTGAGTGTGTTTGCATCTAACTTTGTCAGATATCATCGAATAACATCGATTGAAGCCCATTGTGGTCAACTGTCACTTTGTTATAATTGAAAATTTTCAAAGTCTATCTTCCTAATTTGAAGTCGAATTTCAACATTTCTCATATATTTGAGTGAGTTTGCATCTAACTTTGTCAGATATCATCGAATAACATCCATTGAAGCCCATTGAGGTCAACTATCACTTTGTGATAATTGAAAATTTTCAAAGTCTATCTTCCTAATTTGAAGTCGAATTTCAACATTTCTCATATATTTGAGTGAGTTTACATCTAACTTTGTCAGATATCATCGAATAACATCCATTGAAGCCCATTGTGGTCAACTGTCACTTTGTGATAATTGAAAATTTTCAAAGTCTATCTTCCTAATTTGAAATCGCATTTCAACATTTCTCATATATTCGAGTGAGTTTGCATCTAACTTTGTCAGATATCATCGAATAACATCCATTGAAGCCCATTGAGGTCAACTATCACTTTGTGATAATTGAAAATTTTCAAAGTCTATCTTCCTAATTTGAAGTCGAATTTCAACATTTCTCATATATTTGAGTGAGTTTACATCTAACTTTGTCAGATATCATCGAATAACATCCATTGAAGCCCATTGTGGTCAACTGTCACTTTGTGATAATTGAAAATTTTCAAAGTCTATCTTCCTAATTTGAAATCGCATTTCAACATTTCTCATATATTCGAGTGAGTTTGCATCTAACTTTGTCAGATATCATCGAATAACATCCATTGAAGCCCATTGAGGTCAACTATCACTTTGTGATAATTGAAAATTTTCAAAGTCTATCTTCCTAATTTGGAGTCGAATTTCAACAATCCTCATATATTTGAGTGAGTTTACATCTAACTTTGTCAGATATCATCGAATAACATCGATTGAAGCCCATTGAGGTCAACTGTCACTTTGTAATAATTGAAAATTTTCAAAGTCTATCTTCCTAATTTGAAGACGAATTTCAACATTTCTCATATATTTGAGTGAGTTTACATCTAACTTTGTCAGATATCATCGAATAACATCCATTGAAGCCCATTGTGGTCAACTGTCACTTTGTGATAATTGAAAATTTTCAAAGTCTATCTTCCTAATTTGAAGTCGAATTTCAACATTTCTCATATATTTGAGTGAGTTTACATCTAACTTTGTCAGATATCATCGAATAACATCCATTGAAGCCCATTGTGGTCAACTGTCACTTTGTGATAATTGAAAATTTTCAAAGTCTATCTTCCTAATTTGAAATCGCATTTCAACATTTCTCATATATTCGAGTGAGTTTGCATCTAACTTTGTCAGATATCATCGAATAACATCCATTGAAGCCCATTGAGGTCAACTATCACTTTGTGATAATTGAAAATTTTCAAAGTCTATCTTCCTAATTTGGAGTCGAATTTCAACAATCCTCATATATTTGAGTGAGTTTACATCTAACTTTGTCAGATATCATCGAATAACATCGATTGAAGCCCATTGAGGTCAACTGTCACTTTGTAATAATTGAAAATTTTCAAAGTCTATCTTCCTAATTTGAAGTCGCATTTTAACATTTCTCATATATTCGAGTGAGTTTGCATCTAACTTTGTCAGATATCATCGAATAACATCCATTGAAGCCCATTGAGGTCAACTGTCACTTTGTAATAATTGAAAATTTTCAAAGTCTATCTTCCTAATTTGAAGTCGAATTTCAACATTTCTCATATATTTGAGTGAGTTTGCATCTAACTTTGTCAGATATCATCGAATAACATCCATTGAAGCCCATTGAGGTCAACTGTCAATTGTGATAATTGAAAATTTTCAAAGTCTATCTTCCTAATTTGAAGTCGAATTTCAACATTTCTCATATATTTGAGTGAGTTTACATCTAACTTTGTCAGATATCATCGAATAACATCCATTGAAGCCCATTGTGGTCAACTGTCACTTTGTAATAATTGAAAATTTTCAAAGTCTATCTTCCTAATTTGAAGTCGCATTTCAACATTTCTCATATATTCGAGTGAGTTTGCATCTAACTTTGTCAGATATCATCGAATAACATCGATTGAAGCCCATTGAGGTCAACTGTCACTTTGTAATAATTGAAAATTTTCAAAGTCTATCTTCCTAATTTGAAGTCGCATTTTAACATTTCTCATATATTCGAGTGAGTTTGCATCTAACTTTGTCAGATATCATCGAATAACATCCATTGAAGCCCATTGAGGTCAACTGTCACTTTGTAATAATTGAAAATTTTCAAAGTCTATCTTCCTAATTTGAAGTCGAATTTCAACATTTCTCATATATTTGAGTGAGTTTGCATCTAACTTTGTCAGATATCATCGAATAACATCCATTGAAGCCCATTGAGGTCAACTGTCAATTGTGATAATTGAAAATTTTCAAAGTCTATCTTCCTAATTTGAAGTCGAATTTCAACATTTCTCATATATTTGAGTGAGTTTACATCTAACTTTGTCAGATATCATCGAATAACATCGATTGAAGCCAATTGAGGTCAACTGTCACTTTGTAATAATTGAAAATTTTCAAAGTCTATCTTCCTAATTTGAAGACGAATTTCAACATTTCTCATATATTTGAGTGTGTTTGCATCTAACTTTGTCAGATATCATCGAATAACATCGATTGAAGCCCATTGAGGTCAACTGTCACTTTGTAATAATTGAAAATTTTCAAAGTCTATCTTCCTAATTTGAAGTCGCATTTCAACATTTCTCATATATTCGAGTGAGTTTGCATCTAACTTTGTCAGATATCATCGAATAACATCCATTGAAGCCCATTGAGGTCAACTATCACTTTGTGATAATTGAAAATTTTCAAAGTCTATCTTCCTAATTTGAAGTCGAATTTCAACATTTCTCATATATTTGAGTGAGTTCACATCTAACTTTGTCAGATATCATCGAATAACATCGATTGAAGCCCATTGAGGTCAACTGTCACTTTGTAATAATTGAAAATTTTCAAAGTCTATCTTCCTAATTTGAAGTCGAATTTCAACATTTCTCATATATTTGAGTGAGTTCACATCTAACTTTGTCAGATATCATCGAATAACATCGATTGAAGCCCATTGAGGTCAACTGTCACTTTGTAATAATTGAAAATTTTCAAAGTCTATCTTCCTAATTTGAAGACGAATTTCAACATTTCTCATATATTTGAGTGAGTTTACATCTAACTTTGTCAGATATCATCGAATAACATCGAATGAAGCCATTGAGGTCAACTGTCAATTGTGATAATTGAAAATTTTCAAAGTCTATCTTCCTAATTTGAAGTCGAATTTCAACATTTCTCATATATTTGAGTGAGTTTACATCTAACTTTGTCAGATATCATCGAATAACATCGATTGAAGCCCATTGAGGTCAACTGTCACTTTGTAATAATTGAAAATTTTCAAAGTCTATCTTCCTAATTTGAAGTCGCATTTCAACATTTCTCATATATTCGAGTGAGTTTGCATCTAACTTTTGTCAGATATCATCGAATAACATCCATTGAAGCCCATTGAGGTCAACTATCACTTTGTGATAATTGAAAAATTTTCAAAGTCTATCTTCCTAATTTCAAGTCGAATTTCAACATTTCTCATATATTTGAGTGAGTTTACATCTAACTTTGTCAGATATCATCGAATAACATCGAATGAAGCCCATTGAGGTCAACTGTCAATTGTGATAATTGAAAATTTTCAAAGTCTATCTTCCTAATTTGAAGTCGAATTTCAACATTTCTCATAGATTTGAGTGAGTTTACATCTAACTTTGTCAGATATCATCGAATAACATCCATTGAAGCCCATTGTGGTCAACTGTCACTTTGTGATAATTGAAAATTTTCAAAGTCTATCTTCCTAATTTGAAGTCGAATTTCAACATTTCTCATATATTTGAGTGAGTTTTACATCTAACTTTGTCAGATATCATCGAATAACATCGATTGAAGCCCATTGAGGTCAACTGTCACTTTGTAATAATTGAAAATTTTCAAAGTCTATCTTCCTAATTTTAAGTCGCATTTCAACATTTCTCATATATTCGAGTGAGTTTGCATCTAACTTCGTCAGATATCATCGAATAACATCATTGAAGCCCATTGAGGTCAACTGTCACTTTGTAATAATTGAAAATTTTCAAACTCTATCTTCCTAATTTGAAGTCGAATTTCAACATTTCTCATATATTTGAGTGAGTTTACATCTAACTTTGTCAGATATCATCGAATAACATCCATTGAAGCCCATTGTGGTCAACTGTCACTTTGTGATAATTGAAAATTTTCAAAGTCTATCTTCCTAATTTGAAGTCGAATTTCAACATTTCTCATATATTTGAGTGAGTTTACATCTAACTTTGTCAGATATCATCGAATAACATCCATTGAAGCCCATTGTGGTCAACTGTCACTTTGTGATAATTGAAAATTTTCAAAGTCTATCTTCCTAATTTGAAGTCGAATTTCAACATTTCTCATATATTTGAGTGAGTTTACATCTAACTTTGTCAGATATCATCGAATAACATCGATTGAAGCCCATTGAGGTCAACTGTCACTTTGTAATAATTGAAAATTTTCAAAGTCTATCTTCCTAATTTTAAGTCGCATTTCAACATTTCTCATATATTCGAGTGAGTTTGCATCTAACTTCGTCAGATATCATCGAATAACATCCATTGAAGCCCATTGAGGTCAACTGTCACTTTGTAATAATTGAAAATTTTCAAAGTCTATCTTCCTAATTTGAAGTCGAATTTCAACATTTCTCATATATTTGAGTGAGTTTGCATCTAAATTTGTCAGATATCATCGAATAACATCCATTGAAGCCCATTGAGGTCAACTGTCACTTTGTAATAATTGAAAATTTTCAAAGTCTATCTTCCTAATTTGAAGTCGCATTTCAACATTTCTCATATATTCGAGTGAGTTTGCATCTAACTTTGTCAGATATCATCAAATAACATCCATTGAAGCCCATTGAGGTCAACTGTCACTTTGTGATAATTGAAAATTTTCAAAGTCTATCTTCCTAATTTGAAGTCGCATTTCAACATTTCTCATAAATTCGAGTGAGTTTGCATCTAACTTTGTCAGATATCATCGAATAACATCCATTGAAGCCCATTGAGGTCAACTGTCACTTTGTGATAATTGAAAATTTTCAAAGTCTATCTTCCTAATTTGAAGTCGAATTTCAACATTTCTCATATATTTGAGTGAGTTTACATCTAACTTTGTCAGATATCATCGAATAACATCGATTGAAGCCCATTGAGGTCAACTGTCACTTTGTAATAATTGAAAATTTTCAAAGTCTATCTTCCTAATTTGAAGTCGCATTTCAACATTTCTCATATATTCGAGTGAGTTTGCATCTAACTTTGTCAGATATCATCGAATAACATCCATTGAAGCCCATTGAGGTCAACTATCACTTTGTGATAATTGAAAATTTTCAAAGTCTATCTTCCTAATTTGAAGTCGAATTTCAACATTTCTCATATATTTGAGTGAGTTTACATCTAACTTTGTCAGATATCATCGAATAACATTGATTGAAGCCCATTGAGGTCAACTATCACTTTGTGATAATTGAAAATTTTCAAAGTCTATCTTCCTAATTTGAAGTCGAATTTCAACATTTCTCATATATTTGAGTGAGTTTGCATCTAACTTTGTCAGATATCATCAAATAACATCCATTGAAGCCCATTGAGGTCAACTGTCACTTTGTGATAATTGAAAATTTTCAAATTCTATCTTCCTAATTTGAAGTCGAATTTCAACATTTCTCATATATTTGAGTGAGTTTGCATCTAACTTTGTCAGATATTATCAAATAACATCCATTGAAGCCCATTGAGGTCAACTGTCACTTTGTGATAATTGAAAATTTTCAAAGTCTATCTTCCTAATTTGAAGTCGAATTTCAACATTTCTCATATATTTGAGTGAGTTTACATCTAACTTTGTCAGATATCATCGAATAACATTGATTGAAGCCCATTGAGGTCAACTATCACTTTGTGATAATTGAAAATTTTCAAAGTCTATCTTCCTAATTTGAAGTCGAATTTCAACATTTCTCATATATTTGAGTGAGTTTGCATCTAACTTTGTCAGATATCATCAAATAACATCCATTGAAGCCCATTGAGGTCAACTGTCACTTTGTAATAATTGAAAATTTTCAAAGTCTATCTTCCTAATATGAAGTCGAATTTCAACATTTCTCATATATTTGAGTGAGTTTACATCTAACTTTGTCAGATATCATCGAATAACATTGATTGAAGCCCATTGAGGTCAACTATCACTTTGTGATAATTGAAAATTTTCAAAGTCTATCTTCCTAATTTGAAGTCGAATTTCAACATTTCTCATATATTTGAGTGAGTTTGCATCTAACTTTGTCAGATATCATCAAATAACATCCATTGAAGCCCATTGAGGTCAACTGTCACTTTGTGATAATTGAAAATTTTCAAAGTCTATCTTCCTAATTTGAAGTCGCATTTCAACATTTCTCATAAATTCGAGTGAGTTTGCATCTAACTTTGTCAGATATCATCGAATAACATCCATTGAAGCCCATTGAGGTCAACTGTCACTTTGTGATAATTGAAAATTTTCAAAGTCTATCTTCCTAATTTGAAGTCGAATTTCAACATTTCTCATATATTTGAGTGAGTTTACATCTAACTTTGTCAGATATCATCGAATAACATCGATTGAAGCCCATTGAGGTCAACTGTCACTTTGTAATAATTGAAAATTTTCAAAGTCTATCTTCCTAATTTGAAGTCGCATTTCAACATTTCTCATATATTCGAGTGAGTTTGCATCTAACTTTGTCAGATATCATCGAATAACATCCATTGAAGCCCATTGAGGTCAACTATCACTTTGTGATAATTGAAAATTTTCAAAGTCTATCTTCCTAATTTGAAGTCGAATTTCAACATTTCTCATATATTTGAGTGAGTTTACATCTAACTTTGTCAGATATCATCGAATAACATTGATTGAAGCCCATTGAGGTCAACTATCACTTTGTGATAATTGAAAATTTTCAAAGTCTATCTTCCTAATTTGAAGTCGAATTTCAACATTTCTCATATATTTGAGTGAGTTTGCATCTAACTTTGTCAGATATCATCAAATAACATCCATTGAAGCCCATTGAGGTCAACTGTCACTTTGTGATAATTGAAAATTTTCAAAGTCTATCTTCCTAATTTGAAGTCGCATTTCAACATTTCTCATAAATTCGAGTGAGTTTGCATCTAACTTTGTCAGATATCATCGAATAACATCGATTGAAGCCCATTGAGGTCAACTGTCACTTTGTAATAATTGAAAATTTTCAAAGTCTATCTTCCTAATTTGAAGTCGCATTTAAACATTTCTCATATATTCGAGTGAGTTTGCATCTAACTTCGTCAGATATCATCGAATAACATCCATTGAAGCCCATTGAGGTCAACTGTCACTTTGTAATAATTGAAAATTTTCAAAGTCTATCTTCCTAATTTGAAGTCGAATTTCAACATTTCTCTTATATTTGAGTGAGTTTACATCTAACTTTGTCAGATATCATCGAATAACATCGATTGAAGCCCATTGAGGTCAACTGTCACTTTGTAACAATTGAAAATTTTCAAAGTCTATCTTCCTAATTTGAAGTCGCATTTCAAAATTTCTCATATATTCGAGTGAGTTTGCATCTAACTTTGTCAGATATCATCGAATAACATCCATTGAAGCCCATTGAGGTCAACTGTCACTTTGTGATAATTGAAAATTTTCAAAGTCTATCTTCCTAATTTGAAGTCGAATTTCAACATTTCTCATATATTTGAGTGAGTTTACATCTAACTTTGTCAGATATCATCGAATAACATCGATTGAAGCCCATTGAGGTCAACTGTCACTTTGTAATAATTGAAAATTTTCAAAGTCTATCTTCCTAATTTGAAGTCGCATTTCAACATTTCTCATATATTCGAGTGAGTTTGCATCTAACTTCGTCAGATATCATCGAATAACATCCATTGAAGCCCATTGAGGTCAACTGTCACTTTGTAATAATTGAAAATTTTCAAAGTCTATCTTCCTAATTTGAAGTCGAATTTCAACATTTCTCATATATTTGAGTGAGTTTGCATCTAACTTTGTCAGATATCATCGAATAACATCCATTGAAGCCCATTGAGGTCAACTGTCACTTTGTAATAATTGAAAATTTTCAAAGTCTATCTTCCTAATTTGAAGTCGAATTTCAACATTTCTCATATATTTGAGTGAGTTTGCATCTAACTTTGTCAGATATCATCAAATAACATCCATTGAAGCCCATTGAGGTCAACTGTCACTTTGTAATAATTGAAAGTTTTCAAAGTCTATCTTCCTAATTTGAAGTCGAATTTCAACATTTCTCATATATTTGAGTGAGTTTACATCTAACTTTGTCAGATATCATCGAATAACATCGATTGAAGCCCATTGAGGTCAACTGTCACTTTGTAATAATTGAAAATTTTCAAAGTCTATCTTCCTAATTTGAAGTCGCATTTCAACATTTCTCATATATTCGAGTGAGTTTGCATCTAACTTTGTCAGATATCATCGAATAACATCCATTGAAGCCCATTGAGGTCAACTGTCACTTTGTGATAATTGAAAATTTTCAAAGTCTATCTTCCTAATTTGAAGTCGAATTTCAACATTTCTCATATATTTGAGTGAGTTTACATCTAACTTTGTCAGATATCATCGAATAACATCGATTGAAGCCCATTGAGGTCAACGGTCACTTTGTAATAATTGAAAATTTTCAAAGTCTATCTTCCTAATTTGAAGTCGCATTTCAACATTTCTCATATATTCGAGTGAGTTTGCATCTAACTTCGTCAGATATCATCGAATAACATCCATTGAAGCCCATTGAGGTCAACTGTCACTTTGTAATAATTGAAAATTTTCAAAGTCTATCTTCCTAATTTGAAGTCGAATTTCAACATTTCTCATATATTTGAGTGAGTTTGCATCTAACTTTGTCAGATATCATCGAATAACATCCATTGAAGCCCATTGAGGTCAACTGTCACTTTGTAATAATTGAAAATTTTCAAAGTCTATCTTCCTAATTTGAAGTCGAATTTCAACATTTCTCATATATTTGAGTGAGTTTACATCTAACTTTGTCAGATATCATCGAATAACATCGATTGAAGCCCATTGAGGTCAACTGTCACTTTGTAATAATTGAAAATTTTCAAAGTCTATCTTCCTAATTTGAAGTCGAATTTCAACATTTCTCATATATTTAGTGAGTTTGCATCTAACTTTGTCAGATATCATCGAATAACATCCATTGAAGCCCATTGAGGTCAACTGTCACTTTGTAATAATTGAAAGTTTTCAAAGTCTATCTTCCTAATTTGAAGTCGAATTTCAACATTTCTCATATATTTGAGTGAGTTTACATCTAACTTTGTCAGATATCATCGAATAACATCGATTGAAGCCCATTGAGGTCAACTGTCACTTTGTAATAATTGAAAATTTTCAAAGTCTATCTTCCTAATTTGAAGTCGCATTTCAACATTTCTCATATATTCGAGTGAGTTTGCATCTAACTTTGTCAGATATCATCGAATAACATCCATTGAAGCCCTTTGAGGTCAACTGTCACTTTGTGATAATTGAAAATTTTCAAATTCTATCTTCCTAATTTGAAGTCGAATTTCAACATTTCTCATATATTTGAGTGAGTTTGCATCTAACTTTGTCAGATATTATCAAATAACATCCATTGAAGCCCATTGAGGTCAACTGTCACTTTGTGATAATTGAAAATTTTCAAAGTCTATCTTCCTAATTTGAAGTCGAATTTCAACATTTCTCATATATTTGAGTGAGTTTACATCTAACTTTGTCAGATATCATCGAATAACATTGATTGAAGCCCATTGAGGTCAACTATCACTTTGTGATAATTGAAAATTTTCAAAGTCTATCTTCCTAATTTGAAGTCGAATTTCAACATTTCTCATATATTTGAGTGAGTTTGCATCTAACTTTGTCAGATATCATCAAATAACATCCATTGAAGCCCATTGAGGTCAACTGTCACTTTGTAATAATTGAAAATTTTCAAAGTCTATCTTCCTAATATGAAGTCGAATTTCAACATTTCTCATATATTTGAGTGAGTTCACATCTAACTTTGTCAGATATCATCGAATAACATTGATTGAAGCCCATTGAGGTCAACTATCACTTTGTGATAATTGAAAATTTTCAAAGTCTATCTTCCTAATTTGAAGTCGAATTTCAACATTTCTCATATATTTGAGTGAGTTTGCATCTAACTTTGTCAGATATCATCAAATAACATCCAATGAAGCCCATTGAGGTCAACTGTCACTTTGTGATAATTGAAAATTTTCAAAGTCTATCTTCCTAATTTGAAGTCGCATTTCAACATTTCTCATAAATTCGAGTGAGTTTGCATCTAACTTTGTCAGATATCATCGAATAACATCCATTGAAGCCCATTGAGGTCAACTGTCACTTTGTGATAATTGAAAATTTTCAAAGTCTATCTTCCTAATTTGAAGTCGCATTTCAACATTTCTCATATATTCGAGTGAGTTTGCATCTAACTTCGTCAGATATCATCGAATAACATCCATTGAAGCCCATTGAGGTCAACTGTCACTTTGTAATAATTGAAAATTTTCAGTCTATCTTCCTAATTTGAAGTCGAATTTCAACATTTCTCATATATTCGAGTGAGTTTGCATCTAACTTTATCAGATATCATCGAATAACATCCATTGAAGCCCATTGAGGTCAACTGTCACTTTGTAATAATTGAAAATTTTCAAAGTCTATCTTCCTAATTTGAAGTCGCATTTCAACATTTATCATATATTCGAGTGAGTTTGCATCTAACTTTGTCAGATATCATCGAATAACATCCATTGAAGCCCATTGAGGTCAACTGTCACTTTGTGATAATTGAAAATTTTCAAAGTCTATCTTCCTAATTTGAAGTCGCATTTCAACATTTATCATATATTCGAGTGAGTTTGCATCTAACTTTGTCAGATATCATCGAATAACATCCATTGAAGCCCATTGAGGTCAACTGTCACTTTGTGATAATTGAAAATTTTCAAAGTCTATCTTCCTAATTTGAAGTCGAATTTCAACATTTCTCATATATTTGAGTGAGTTTACATCTAACTTTGTCAGATATCATCGAATAACATCGATTGAAGCCCATTGAGGTCAACTGTCACTTTGTAATAATTGAAAATTTTCAAAGTCTATCTTCCTAATTTGAAGTCGCATTTCAACATTTCTCATATATTCGAGTGAGTTTGCATCTAACTTCGTCAGATATCATCGAATAACATCCATTGAAGCCCATTGAGGTCAACTGTCACTTTGTAATAATTGAAAATTTTCAAAGTCTATCTTCCTAATTTGATGTCGCATTTCAACATTTCTCATATATTCGAGTGAGTTTACATCTAACTTTGTCAGATATCATCGAATAACATCGATTGAAGCCCATTGAGGTCAACGGTCACTTTGTAATAATTGAAAATTTTCAAAGTCTATCTTCCTAATTTGAAGTCGCATTTCAACATTTCTCATATATTCGAGTGAGTTTGCATCTAACTTCGTCAGATATCATCGAATAACATCCATTGAAGCCCATTGAGGTCAACTATCACTTTGTGATAATTGAAAATTTTCAAAGTCTATCTTTCTAATTTGAAGTCGAATTTCAACATTTCTCATATATTTGAGTGAGTTTGCATCTAACTTTGTCAGATATCATCAAATAACATCCATTGAAGCCCATTGAGGTCAACTGTCACTTTGTAATAATTGAAAATTTTCAAAGTCTATCTTCCTAATTTGAAGTCGCATTTCAACATTTCTCATATATTCGAGTGAGTTTGCATCTAACTTTGTCAGATATCATAGAATAACATCCATTGAAGCCCATTGAGGTCAACTATCACTTTGTGATAATTAAAAATTTTCAAAGTCTATCTTTCTAATTTGAAGTCGAATTTCAACATTTCTCATATATTTAGTGAGTTTGCATCTAACTTTGTCAGATATCATCGAATAACATCCATTGAAGCCCATTGAGGTCAACTGTCACTTTGTAATAATTGAAAGTTTTCAAAGTCTATCTTCCTAATTTGAAGTCGAATTTCAACATTTCTCATATATTTGAGTGAGTTTACATCTAACTTTGTCAGATATCATCGAATAACATCGATTGAAGCCCATTGAGGTCAACTGTCACTTTGTAATAATTGAAAATTTTCAAAGTCTATCTTCCTAATTTGAAGTCGCATTTCAACATTTCTCATATATTCGAGTGAGTTTGCATCTAACTTTGTCAGATATCATCGAATAACATCCATTGAAGCCCATTGAGGTCAACTGTCACTTTGTGATAATTGAAAATTTTCAAATTCTATCTTCCTAATTTGAAGTCGAATTTCAACATTTCTCATATATTTGAGTGAGTTTGCATCTAACTTTGTCAGATATTATCAAATAACATCCATTGAAGCCCATTGAGGTCAACTGTCACTTTGTGATAATTGAAAATTTTCAAAGTCTATCTTCCTAATTTGAAGTCGAATTTCAACATTTCTCATATATTTGAGTGAGTTTACATCTAACTTTGTCAGATATCATCGAATAACATTGATTGAAGCCCATTGAGGTCAACTATCACTTTGTGATAATTGAAAATTTTCAAAGTCTATCTTCCTAATTTGAAGTCGAATTTCAACATTTCTCATATATTTGAGTGAGTTTGCATCTAACTTTGTCAGATATCATCAAATAACATCCATTGAAGCCCATTGAGGTCAACTGTCACTTTGTAATAATTGAAAATTTTCAAAGTCTATCTTCCTAATATGAAGTCGAATTTCAACATTTCTCATATATTTGAGTGAGTTCACATCTAACTTTGTCAGATATCATCGAATAACATTGATTGAAGCCCATTGAGGTCAACTATCACTTTGAGATAATTGAAAATTTTCAAAGTCTATCTTCCTAATTTGAAGTCGAATTTCAACATTTCTCATATATTTGAGTGAGTTTGCATCTAACTTTGTCAGATATCATCAAATAACATCCAATGAAGCCCATTGAGGTCAACTGTCACTTTGTGATAATTGAAAATTTTCAAAGTCTATCTTCCTAATTTGAAGTCGCATTTCAACATTTCTCATAAATTCGAGTGAGTTTGCATCTAACTTTGTCAGATATCATCGAATAACATCCATTGAAGCCCATTGAGGTCAACTGTCACTTTGTAATAATTGAAAATTTTCAAAGTCTATCTTCCTAATTTGAAGTCGCATTTCAACATTTCTCATATATTCGAGTGAGTTTGCATCTAACTTCGTCAGATATCATCGAATAACATCCATTGAAGCCCATTGAGGTCAACTGTCACTTTGTAATAATTGAAAATTTTCAAAGTCTATCTTCCTAATTTGATGTCGCATTTCAACATTTCTCATATATTCGAGTGAGTTAACATCTAACTTTGTCAGATATCATCGAATAACATCGATTGAAGCCCATTGAGGTCAACGGTCACTTTGTAATAATTGAAAATTTTCAAAGTCTATCTTCCTAATTTGAAGTCGCATTTCAACATTTCTCATATATTCGAGTGAGTTTGCATCTAACTTCGTCAGATATCATCGAATAACATCCATTGAAGCCCATTGAGGTCAACTATCACTTTGTGATAATTGAAAATTTTCAAAGTCTATCTTTCTAATTTGAAGTCGAATTTCAACATTTCTCATATATTTGAGTGAGTTTGCATCTAACTTTGTCAGATATCATCAAATAACATCCATTGAAGCCCATTGAGGTCAACTGTCACTTTGTAATAATTGAAAATTTTCAAAGTCTATCTTCCTAATTTGAAGTCGCATTTCAACATTTCTCATATATTCGAGTGAGTTTGCATCTAACTTTGTCAGATATCATAGAATAACATCCATTGAAGCCCATTGAGGTCAACTATCACTTTGTGATAATTAAAAATTTTCAAAGTCTATCTTTCTAATTTGAAGTCGAATTTCAACATTTCTCATATATTTAGTGAGTTTGCATCTAACTTTGTCAGATATCATCGAATAACATCCATTGAAGCCCATTGAGGGTCAACTGTCACTTTGTAATAATTGAAAGTTTTCAAAGTCTATCTTCCTAATTTGAAGTCGAATTTCAACATTTCTCATATATTTGAGTGAGTTTACATCTAACTTTGTCAGATATCATCGAATAACATCGATTGAAGCCCATTGAGGTCAACTGTCACTTTGTAATAATTGAAAATTTTCAAAGTCTATCTTCCTAATTTGAAGTCGCATTTCAACATTTCTCATATATTCGAGTGAGTTTGCATCTAACTTTGTCAGATATCATCGAATAACATCCATTGAAGCCCATTGAGGTCAACTGTCACTTTGTGATAATTGAAAATTTTCAAATTTCTATCTTCCTAATTTGAAGTCGAATTTCAACATTTCTCATATATTTGAGTGAGTTTGCATCTAACTTTGTCAGATATTATCAAATAACATCCATTGAAGCCCATTGAGGTCAACTGTCACTTTGTGATAATTGAAAATTTTCAAAGTCTATCTTCCTAATTTGAAGTCGAATTTCAACATTTCTCATATATTTGAGTGAGTTTACATCTAACTTTGTCAGATATCATCGAATAACATTGATTGAAGCCCATTGAGGTCAACTATCACTTTGTGATAATTGAAAATTTTCAAAGTCTATCTTCCTAATTTGAAGTCGAATTTCAACATTTCTCATATATTTGAGT